>NC_041410.2:59387895-59410395 GCF_900747795.2 Erpetoichthys calabaricus | reverse complement strand
TATATATATATATATATAAACACTTTCCATAATGTCTTGTCTGTACAAACATGATATTTTAAAGGCCGCTGTTTTGATTCTCCAGTTGGAGCTTTGTGGAGAACCAGTGTAACTTTTATTTTTATCCAATCACATGTATTATTTAAATTTTAATGCTCAGTTCAGCCAATCATTTGGCATAAAACTATAGCAAACATCATTCATCAGAGTTATTTTGTGCCTCTTATAAAGTAGAATGTTTGTGAGGAGAAACATGGGTAAGACCAAATGATTGGATGATCCAAGGAAAAAAAAGGTTGACATTGAGAACTGAGTTTTCAAAGATGATTGGACCAACAAATATGTGTTTGTTGTCCCTGAATTAAGTACAAGACCAAAGTGTTTGATATGTTCAGAGTCATAGCTATTGTAAAAAAGGGTAATGCAAAATGTCACCATGAAACTAAACAAGTACTGTAGTTTGAAGAAGCACAACCTGAAGTTAAAATAAATTAACTCTTCGACTAATCAACAAGGGTCCTAATCAATTAATTTACATCCCAACAATATGCAAATGATTGTTCACTTAGGGACAACACAAAAAGCCTCTAATCACTAAATTAAACATCAGCCTATCTGAAACTAATAAATTATCTTCAGGCATAACCATCTCATCAGCTTCACTTGCAAAGATAATTCCTGAAAATAGTTGCAGCAAGTGCAAATGACATACTTCTATACAATAACGTCAGAGTGTTGGAGTGTTTTTGGGCCATTCAAGAGAAAGTAAGATTTCACAGTATGTATGAGGAAGATAAAAAAGGCAAAATTGACTTACATATTTTTTGCAACATGAGAGGAAAATGGATATTAATGTATTTTGATGGACATAAAATCACACCTTAATGACCTAAATCTAAGGCTACAGGGAGTTTGTTAACTAATAACAGCTTATAATAACAGTGTTATTTCTGGTCTTGCCAAAGTGGCAGTATATATCTTGACTATGTTTGGATTCACATATCAATGTGAGCCAGCATTCTAAATAACGAAACATGATCATAAATAAATACTGTTCAACAATCACCAACTATCATTTGCATGTGTGTTTGAGAGTTGCACTGACTCAATTCTTGCCAAGATTTAAAATATTTGCAGGACAAACTTATGTTAATTTTTCAAAGTGAATAAGAGAAATAATGGGAAAACAAAAAATGGGGAGAGGTCCAGAGGGATTCTCAGGCCAAGCAAGCCACTTCAGTGACACTTTTATTTTTATTTCCAACAATTACTTTAAGACACCATACCTGTTATGCTATCAGAAAGGTACCTCAGCTCTACATTCTGCTTTCTTATAATTACTCAGAACATTAGAATTTATAAAAATTTGAAAAATAGCTAACTGTTGTTGCTTATTTTCCTACAATTAAAATGCTCACTTAAGCAATCTGGAAGAACTAAGTATCCACCATAAAAATGTGGAAATATACCTGACTTCACATGATGCTTAACAGTCAAATAATAAGTAAATAAGTTTTGCATTAATTATTCACAATTCTTAGATATGACGATTGCTTGGACCACCATTGTAAAGGAAAATTGGGTGTGTGGACCGCCTGAAATATAAATGAATACCTAATGCTAAGGACACATCACACACTAGTTTATTTCTTTGGCTATTTATGTTTCTCCTCTGTTGCATAGACTGTGCTCTGGAACTAACAGCCCATGAAGTGTCCCTTACAGTGTTACTTTTATTAACCATGGGAAAGATTTACAGAGTTTTCCATATCATTCTCATTTGCATGAAATGTATTTGACATTGGTAAGAAAGAAAAATAGATGGATAGATTTATACAAAATGATGAAATAGACTGGAATTGATAATGACTCCTTTTACCCTATTTCATGTTGCATGTAAGCACATTATTAACAATCTCTCTACTTGTGTAATGTTATAATACCAGAATTTCTGTTTTCAATGCCAATACCAGTGAAATTTCACAATACACGATATGTGACATTTTAAAGACCCGCAAGACCAAAGACACGCCCTACTTACAATCTATCAAATAGGACAATAGGCAGCAAAACATTCAGGCTTGTGAAGGATTTGAGCACACACAGATCCAGGGCTTTCAGCGCATATAAAGCGTATAAGGTACGTTATAAATTAAATGTCGACATCTAAGCGAAGAAGAAAGCACCGCGGAGAAAAGAGACTCAAATGCGTTGGACAGAAAAAAAGAGCAAAAAAGAATAATCGAGATGTAAATTCAGAAAATAAGGAAAGAAATTATCAGCCCAGAACAAGTGGAATTGAAAAAAAGCATGTCCAATCCGGCTCAGAATTAAAAGACAATGAATAAAAGAAAGTAGAACTTCATAAAGACGTTTACAAACGTTGACGCTAAACACAGGCAGAGCAGGTTAGAGACGATGAAACAAGGGACATTAGAAAGGCTCAAAAAAAAAAAAAAAAAAAAAAAAAACGGCGCTATACACATGTGGAGAAAGTTAAAGGATATGAAAGTAGGAAAATTAGAAAATAAAAAAAAAAGAAAGTAAAGATCGCAGTAGCGCAAACACACAAACTGCCTCATTTAACTATGCACCAGTCTAACTTTGGTTTTGCACAATAATTACTACACTATTGCACCTTAACACTTAATTCTACTTTATTCACATAATTGTACTTATTTATTATGTTCTACTATAGTACTAGTACTATACTATACTATATACTATACTAGTACTATACTATAGTACTAGTACTATAGTATAGTATATGTTCTACTATATTACCTTTCAATCTATGACTTTTTGTTAATCTAACTGATATTCTTCTAACTTTGCACAGTTTTTGATAAGCGGATCAGGATGCATTTCACCGCTTGTTGTCCTGTATAACTATGCATGTGACAAATAAAGAATCTTGAGAATTTCAAAAACGGAGTTTACCGCACATGCATTTATTGGTTACTTTGTTCATGTATACAGTGCATCTGGAAAGTATTGACAGCGCATCACTTTTTCCACATTTTGTTATGTTACAGCCTTATTCCAAAATGGATTAAATTCATTTTTTTCCTCAGAATTCTACACACAACACCCCATAATGACAACGTGAAAAAAGTTTACTTGAGGTTTTTGCAAAATTATTAAAAATAAAAAAACTGAGAAATCACATGTACATAAGTATTCACAGCCTTTGCTCAATACTTTGTTGATGCACCTTTGGCCTGATTGGTGGATTGCTGCAGAGATGGTTGTCCTTCTGGAAGGTTCTCCTCTCTCCACAGAGGACCTCTGGAGCTCTGACAGAATGACCATCGGGTTCTTGGTCACCTCCCTGACTAAGGCCCTTCTCCTCCGATCACTCAGTTTAGATGGCCGGCCAGCTCTAGGAAGAGTCCTGGTGGTTTCGAACTTCTTCCACTTACGGATGATGGAGGCCACTGTGCTCATTGGGACCTTCAAAGCAGCAGAAATTTTTCTGTAACCTTCCCCAGATTTGTGTCTCAAGACAATCCTGTCTCGTAGGACTACAGACAATTCTTTTGACTTCATGCTTGGTTTGTGCTCTGACATGAACTGTCAACTGTGGGACCTTATATAGACAGGTGTGTGCCTTCCCAAATCATGTCCAGTCAACTGAATTTACCACAGGTGGACTCCAATTAAGCTGCAGAAACATCTCAAGGATGATCAGGGGAAACAGGATGCACCTGAGCTCAATTTTGAGTTTCACGGCAAAGGCTGTGAATACTTACGTAAATGTGCTTTCTCGATTTTTTTATTTTTAATAAATTTGCAAAAATCTCAAGTAAACGTTTTTCACATTGTCATTATGGGGTGTTGTGTGTAGAATTCTGAGGAAAAAAATGAATTTAATCCATTTTAGAATAAGGCTGTAATATAACAAAATGTGGAAAAAGTGATGCACTGTGAATACTTTCTGGATGCACTGTATATATTTATCTGTCTGCTTATTTAAAAAGCTACATTTACCCCAGGAGTCAAAAACATTCTGTCTAGCCCTTGTACAAAAACCTAGACAAAAGCTGGGGTATCACCTTGGTAACCCCATGTACTTTTGGAACTGTGAGAGGAAAATAGCACGACTTTACAGACAGGAGTCCAATGCAGAACTCTACTTACTTTTTTACTTTGTAAAAAAAAAAAAAAAATTATTAACTGCTGATGATATAGATCGTTTTGTCTGTGCTGAAATTCCAAACAGAGAAACCTATCCTGACCTCATTAAAAAGATTCAGCATATTGGGACTCACAAGATTACAAATATTGTTTTTACAGAAGTTCTGAAATAAAAGTGAAACTAATGAAATAGCAACAATTCAAAGAAAAAAAAAATCTAAAAAGTGTGTATCCGGAAAACCAAACACGGGGGTTGGCGAGCAAAGCGAGCAGGGGGCGAAGCCCCCTAGTTTAGGTAAAAAAAATCACCCATTAACATTTTCAATAGACATGACTTTCATCATTGTAACACTTTATAAAAAATGGACTTGTTAATTTTTAATCAAACCAAAATAGATGAACTATATCCACCTTGACAACTATCTAGTAATAAACCTTTTTAACTGGGTTTTGAAAACATTAAACATAAGTTGTAAGATTGTCAATCTCCTTTAACTAGTATGTCACTGAAGTACTTATAATTCAGAATTAAAACACTTTACCTGATCAAGTGTGTAAGTTACATGTGAGATGGAGAGATGAGGATCTGCAAGGAACTATAAAAGAAGAAAAAAACATTTTGAAAACAAGCTAAAATTAAAATGTTATAAAATTGTTAAGAAAACCTCAAGTAAATAGAGTTTTGCTTATTCACAAGTAATTTTAACTCCTGCTTTTGACATTATCAAACAAAATGCAATGCTGAAAATGCTCAGAAAGAGTGACAAGAAAGAGTTGCAGTTTATGATTGAAGTCTGCATCACTCCATTTTTTTCTTCCGCTGATCATGCAGATCTAGGGTTAGGTTTATAAAACATGTGTACATATGAAAAGAAGCCTGAAATATATATACGCAGATTTCTATGTAAAAATAGGGGTTTATAAAACAAAACGTGGCTTGCTCAGGGGATCATTAATCATGCAAACCACTCCACCAATTAAAGACACTAACTCAGTGGTGAGAAATACATGGAACCAATTCATGAAAATAAAGCTTTTTCTCCATACATAATGTATCATTAATAGTTGATTTAAAGGCTGGATTTGACTTGTATTTTTTAAATAACTAATGCTAATAAAGGATGGCTGAGATAAAATAAAACCACTATGTGTCTTCAATTCTAATGAATTCAATTCTGTGGTTTGTAGGATATGCTTGCTTCACATGTCATATTTTGTATTTTTGCTATGTACTTCCAATTTCCATGAGGCTCTTACAACTGTTTCCACAACACACTGAAACATGTTGAAGACTAATGAAAACAGGATTTCAAAAATATAACATCCAAAATATAAATTTCCTGCAAAACTATTAAAATTACTTTACTAAACAGGATAATTGTATAGAATTCAGACAGATCAAGAAAGCCACTGTCTCCAGCTTCTAACTGGTGAAAAATGGTTTATTAGATATAAAATTTGCGTAACTATAGTTTGAAATATAAAGAAGTGCAAAAATTGCAACACTTTCTTTAATGACTCAGAGGAAAATACAATCTTTCCACAGTTAAAGGTACAACGACTTGATGCTTGTTGCAAGTCAAGACTTTGGTTATTCAAATGAGTCCTGCATTGCACTTTCACCTTTTCATTTGCTTTTGCAAAGCTACTATGATATAATAGGGGGACACTACAACTACAGCAAGTGCTATATGACATTTATAAACAATGTTTTTCTCTTGTACAATGAGGCTGGAAAAGCTGAATGTTACCCACAAAGTGAAAAAAATCTAATTATGGAATGCCAATGTAATAGTATCATAAATAGTTCTAACAGTCTGACTTATCTATAGAAGAAAACAACTGTGCTTTGGTAAGTCAGATACTTGTTTAGGAACCGATATCTTCCCTTCTGATATCTCTAGAAGTAACAATGCTTCTCAGCAGGCATGGACAAAACTTTATGCTTTAGCCAACACCTTGATTTTGAATCTTAATCTTTATGAATGACTTTGTCATCAGTATAATTACTACTAATCCTAAATCATATTATGTGATATCATCTACTGTTAAATTCTGCTCCGTACTTCTAAAATTTTTTATTTTTTATACTGTATTGAGGATTTGTTCTGTTCTGTGTATTGTATTGTATTGACCCCCTTCTTTCTGACACCCACCGCACGCCCAACCTACCTGGAAAGGGGTCTCTCTTTGAACTGCCTTTCCCAAGGTTTCCTCCATTTTTTCCCTACAAGGGTTTTTTTTTTTTTTTTTTTTTGGGAGTTTTTCCTTGTCTTCTTATTTAGTCAAGGCTGGGGGGGCTGTCAAAAGGCAGGGCCTGTTAAAGCCCATTGCAGCACTTCTTGTAGGATTTTGGGCTATACAAAAATAAATTGTACTAGCCAACCCGTGGCGTATCATACGCCACATAATTATGTATTGATGGGTGAACACTTCCTGAAAGACACAGTTGTCCAAATGGGGTTGGTTTTGAGGATACGACTGTAGGTGAATGAAAAGATGTAACTCTGGAGAGGGCAACATACAATACAGCGTTTTACATGCTACATACAGCGATTCACATCGAAGTATAGACACTGCTAAGACCATGGAATACCCCTCGCAAACTGTTTTACACGCTGCATACATCGATTCACATCCGCGACAAATATGATTCTTCTTAGATGGTGCTGGCGCATCCACCCTCGCTCTCGAAGCATACACACTGCCTGGTCATGTGCCCGCTCGCAAGAGCAACTAACAGAGACCCGCCCACCAACTGTAAGACCATGGGATACCCCTCGCAAACTGTTTTACATGCTGCATACAGCGATTCACATTCGCGACAAACCAACTGTTTTACACGCCGCATACAGCGATTCACATCTGTGACAAACATGCCTCTTCTTAGAAAGTCCTGCCACGTCCACCCTCGTTCTCGAAGCATACACACCGCCTGGTCATGTGCCCGCTCGCATGAGAAACTCACGGAGACCCGCCCACCAACTCTAAGACCATGGTGTGTAAAACAGTTTGCGATAGTGGACGCGGTCGTGCGTCATAACCGAAAAGAATACAGTGGAACCTTGGTTCACGACCATAATTCATTCCAAAACTCTGGTCGTAAACCGATTTGGTCGTGAACCGAAGTAATTTCTCCCATAGGATTGTATGTAAATACAATTAATCAGTTCCAGACTGTATGAACTGTATGTAAATATATATTTTAAGCTTTTAAGCACAAATATAGTTAATTAAACCATAGAATGCACAGCGTAATAGTAAACTAAATGTAAAAACATTGAATAACACTGAGAAAACCTTGAACAACAGAAAATTAACACTGCAATAGTTTGTGCTATAGCGCTACCAACCGCTGGCTAAAAACACTTTTTTTTTTTTAATGAGTTTTAAGCACAGGGAAAAAAATTAACATTTGAAAAAATCCGTAATTTAATAAACCACCAAGAAAAGTAACATTGCAACAATGCACACTACGAACCGATCGCTGTAAACAGAAGTGAAAACAAAATCAAGCCCAGTGCATTCTTTAACTGCCTTCCTACCTTATGAGTCCAGCTCCCTCTCTCTCTCGCGCGCTGCCTGTGTGTGTGCCTCTGTCTCTCTCTCGCGCTGCCTGTGTGTGTGCCTCTGTCTCTCTCTGGCGCTGCCTGTGTGTGTGAGCGGCTGTCTCTCTCTGGCGCTGCCTGTGTGTGTGAGCGGCTGTCTCTCTCTGGCGCTGCCTGTGTGTGTGAGCGGCTGTCTCTCTCTGGCGCTGCCTGTGTGTGTGCCACTGTCTCTCTCTGGCGCTGCCTGTGTGTGTGCCTCTGTCTCTCTCTGGTGCTGCCTGTGTGTGTGCACGGCTCTCTCTCGCACTGCCTGTGTGTGTGCCTCTGTCTCTCTCTGGCGCTGCCTGTGTGTGTGCCTCTGTCTCTCTCTCGCGCTGCCTCTGTGTGAACCGAGGTTCTACTGAGGTTGACTAATGAAAAGTCAACGTGGTTCAGAGGTGCATGTGGAGTCTAGCAGAGACGAACGTGAATGACGCCCGATGTTGCGAGTTGTTTCGTCCGAGTTGGTGGGCGTGGCTCTGTGAGTTGTCGTCGTATCCAATGGTCTTAGAATTGGTGGGCATGGCTGTCTTGCATGCTTTCCATGGGTGGCTACTTGTCAGCGGCTTAGTGAATTATATACAGTGGGCGTGGCTGTCTTGCGTGCTTTCCATGGGTGGCTACTTGTCAGCGGCTTAGTGAATTATATATATATAGATTGTGTATTGTACTAAACACATGCCTAATTCAGTGATATTTTTTTCTCCATTAAAAAAAAATACATATACTTAGAATACCTTAATAGAGAAACGGTCAAGGTAAAGGAAGTTCCTACTGAAAGCACCTACCTCTTGCTCAAGGTCCAACAAGGCCTGACGGTACGGCTGCAACATAGAGTCAAGTCCTGTACAAAAAGCTCTCAAGTAAATCCCATGTAGCCCTGACTGTATTTGCTGGGAACCATGATGTTCCTGTGTGAAAAGAATCATAAAGGAAATATAATGGACAGCTACTGTGTACACTTCTGAACCTTCAATCTTTAAAATATAAACAAAGTATTAATATACTCTGTTTTTAATAAAGGAAATCTTAACATACACATAAAAATATGAAATGTTTTGATTATGTTTGTGAATGGGAGCAAAACTTAAAATGGTAAAACAGAATAAAACATTTTAAACATTTTTTTATTATTAGCAGTTTTTAATTAAATCAATCACAAACACAATAAAAAAGAGCAATGGTTTAACTTCATTTCACATAAAAAGCTACAAAATTCTAGTTTACAACAAACTATAGTAAGCTTTCGAACATTTACATTTAATATAATCAAATAAACTACAGGGTTTGAAATTCATTGCAGGATTGTGCATTTTCCGCAAAAAGGTATTAATTCACACAAAATTCCAAATTTTAATGCACTAATTTCCCAAACATATTTGTTTGGTAACACTCTTTCTTACTTCTTCCAAGAACAGTCAACATAATTTTTTAAATCAATATTTTATAATTATGCCATATTTATTACTTAGGAATGTATTTATTCTTTTCCATTGTTTACATTTCGTTAAGGTTGCATACATAGGTTGTCACCTTCTTGTGTCTGCTGCTCTTGACCAGAAAGCACCACTGTAGAATATGTAAATCAGCAGTTCAGCGGAGTTGTACAAGAAGATTTCTCATGACAAATTGGTCTATTTTTTAAATCTTTGTGCATGCAAAAACTTTTGATTTGACAGTGTGTATTTTTTGGGCTATTTTAAAATTTAAGTACTGCTGCCCAAACGGCAACACTAAAAGGGGGAACGTTGATAGCAGAAAAACTCCCAAGAAGGAACAACCCAGAGACATGAATATAGGTAAAACTACATCAGCAACCCAAACACTACCCCCAGTCATCAACAGCATCTTTCACTGGCCTGGACCACAGCACCATTAGGCAGGTTTTCAAACTGTTATTGGGTTGGAGATATTTCCAGTACCTGGCAACACTGTGCACAAAAAAAAAAAAAAAGTGTGCAGCAGGAGTCAAGGACACATGGATTGTGGCACCTTCATTTAAACTTTCCTGTATATTTTCAACATTCTACAGGATTAATTTTACACTAGTAGGTGGCATAAAGTAATAACTACCAGAGGACCTTTAATTTTTAAGATCTATTCAGACAGAACTACTTTTAATAACAGGAGGTGCTCGGCATCGTCTGTACTCTGCATTGGCATTTCCCCATTCCCCACTGTTAATGCGCACCGTCACTTCAGATCACATTAACAATTTATAAGGCCAATATGTCCGTTCACACCTCTAAGGGGGACAGCATTGCACCCACCTGCTTTTACATATAAACTGAGCATATCAGTATGCCTTTGGATGACAGAGCACCACCTCGCTACCTCCTTACCATCCATTATTCAGAGCATACAAATAAAAGTACCCCCTCCAATTCAAGTACTGGGTAAAGAAATTATTACTCAAGGATCTCTGTCATTTTACTCCCATTCAAATAGCTCAAACAAGAATTACTGGTGGAACTAGTTTAACCTGGGGTTATTTTTTTATACAAGGAAAACATCTCTGTAACTTTGACTCAGACGTGAATGCACAGTCCATGTAGTTACTGCCATGGGCAACTCGAACAGAACTAAAATTACAGGCATTCTCCAGTAATATTTACTTTACTCCTTATCCTGATGTAAAACTACTCCCACCCGAACAGTGCTGAAACTCAACTAAGCGTTGTTAAATTGATCTAAAACAGACTGAAGCATTTTTGTGCACCAGTAATATAGAAATTCAGGAAACGGACTCAGATTGTTAGAGAACTTGTATTTCGGTTTGTTTGTAGAATAAAAACCTTAACTGTGTATACATAAAATGCAAATATAAAATGTTTGCAGTGATCCCTCGCTATATCGCGCTTCGCCTTTCGCGGCTTCACTCTATCGCGGATTTTATATGTAAGCATATTTAAATATATATCGCGGATTTTTTGCTGGTTCGCGGATTTCTGAGGACAATGGGTCTTTTAATTTCTGGTACATGCTTCCTCAGTTGGTTTGCCCAGTTGATTTCATACAAGGGACGCTATTGGCAGATGGCTGAGAAGCTACCCAACTTACTTTTCTTTCTCTCTCTCTTGCGCTGACTATCTGTGATCCTGACGTAGGGGGTGTGAGCAGGGGGGCTGTTCGCACACCTAGACGATACGGACACTCGTCTAAAAATGCTGAAAGATTATCTTCACATCGCTACCTTCTGTGTGCAGCTTTTAAGTATGCTGCACGGTGCTTCGCATACTTAAAAGCTCAAAGGGCACGTATTGATTTTTGACTTTGTTTTTCTCTCTCTCTCTCTGCTCCTGACAGAGGGGGTGTGAGCTGCCGCCTTCAACAGCTTTGTACCGGCGGTGCTTCACATACTTAAGCCAAACAGCCCTATTGATTTGTTTGCTTTCCTCTCTGTTTCCTTTGAAGAGGAAGATATGTTTGCATTCTTTTAATTGTGAGACAGAACTATCATCTCTGTCTTGTCATGGAGCACAGTTTAAACTTTTGAAAAAGAGACAAATGTTTGTTTGCAGTGTTTGAATAACGTTCCTGTCTCTCTACAACCTCCTGTGTTTCTGCGCAAATCTGTGACCCAAGCATGACAATCTAAAAATAACCATATAAACATATGGTTTCTACTTCGCGAATTTTCTTATTTCGCGGGTGGCTCTGGAACGCAACCCCCGCGATGGAGGAGGGATTACTGTATATACACTGTCTATTTCATATTTAAATCACCTTTGAATGATTTTAAACAGCAGCCAATTCATATTTTTTTTGTAAGAGTGTGGTAGGGAACTGAGAATTCTCCAGAAAAAATATATATATATATATATATATATATGTTCGAACAACATCCCAACATGAGCCCATTTTTGACTCGGTACAAAAGCAGAGTTGGTTCATCACATACAAGGCCTGCAAAAATAGCAGAAGTGTACTTTAAATTTTTAATTTCCAGATATTGCTGCAGATCCAATGCTCACTTTGCACCATGTACTATTTCAACATTTTTTTTTATTTATTTTTGGATACTGCTGAAAGTTGTAGTTAACACATACCTCTTTAAAGGAAGCTTACATATTTGTTTTAGTAAATGGCTCATTGTATATGGGTTATTGTATATAGGTTAGTAAATAGATGGATAATCCTTTAGTGGAGCTATACCTCTTCCTGATTTCTCTCCTTAACAAGCTTAGGGAAAACATAAAACTATAAACTGGCACTCTTTCTTTGGATTGGTGACACAAAATTGGTGTAATGTGAGAGTGTAGAACAGGGGTCTCCATCTGTGAGGTAAAAAAAAAAAAATAAAAATAAAAGCTTAAGTCATAAGTCATGCTACCAGAACTTCCATGACTTTGTACACAATGTTATGTTGCCACACCAAGCCAATAAAATAAATAAATGGCGGTACAGTGATTACCACTGCTGATTACAGCTCTGGGTTGGAAAATCCCCTAAAGTCCTGCTGTCTACCACACTACTTGGTAATTTTCCTGCACAAATTCAAAGATTTCCTGCACAAACTGAAAGTTTTTGTAAAACACCTTCCTAACATATACTTCTCAGACTAAAATTTACTTTAACAAATAAGCAAATTCTCTTATTCTTGAAATTGCTGCTTAATTCTCTTCTATTTAAGTTCATAGCCGGTATTCATTTCTCTGACGAGAACCAAGTAAGGTCAAGCTTCTTTCTCGTTCACTTACTCACCCAAACACCCAGCAGACAAACGACAACACACAGCTTTATTCTAGCTTCTCTTCCAGTCAACTTTGCTTAACCAAATGCAGAGTCATGGAGACATAGAACCAGCACTGACTAAAAAAATCAAGTTGAGCTGCACATCAATATGGTTAATATTCTTAAGAACATAGGTTTACTTATTACATACAGTTCAAATACAAGTCCACACACAAAGACATTATTTATAAAAAAAAACAACATAAAATTATATTTCCCATTTCCTTTTGCATACACATTTGTAGGTTTTTTTCTTTACGCTACAATGTTTTGACAAGTTTTCCAATAATTTTGGAGTACTGGAAAAAAAAAAATTTTCCCCTCCAACATCAATATTATAAGACCATATTCGTCTAGTATGCCATATCAGCTGGTATACTGGAAACAGCTCATCATCTCAAACCACTTTCCTGGTGAGGGTCACAGTTATCCATTGTAATGAAACCTCATATTGAACAACTCAAACCAATAATAAACTAGAATTAGTTTCCATAAAGTAAAATTCACATTTACAGATCTGCTGTGATAAACAAACAGGTATGTCCGATCTTCTTTAAGATATTGCATATTACCAGTTAAATTAAAAGCCTAGAGTGTTTGTGTCTCCCGGTCATTATTTGCATTACAGGACTCTTGCACTCTTTATTAGGGCATTAAAACTTCAACTTATGAAAATTCAACACTAACAACTGTAAAATACATGACTTTTCCAGGAATTTTTCAAATACAGGCTATTTTTGAATATTCTTAAAAGATTTGGGGGCAGTTGTGGCAAACTCTCATGACCACTGGTCACATACTTTAACAACCCCACTGACATATTCATAATAGTCAGCAGCTTACTCGGGCAAAACCAAGCTGGTTCTTGTGTGCGCAATGTACAATGCAAGTGTGAGGCAGAAAGAAAAGTCCATGTTTTGGACCACACAAACAGAAAACAGGCATATCCTTCTAATGTCTCATGTTTGTTCCACCATGACAGAATAAAAAAGTAAAAAGAAAACCCAAATTTGCAGCTGACCTGGACCTGGACATACCTGGACAGCCTTCATAAAGGCAGCGCTGCCATCAGGCATCATGAAAATTTGGCCGTCAGAATGTGGTATGCTCATGATACTTTGAAAATCTGAAATTGTGATAAAAAGTATTCACTGGGTTGTGTAAATCGTCATCTCGTAATCCTGGGCCACCTAAAATTCCTTCACATCTCTCCATCAGTGTGTTTTGTTTTGCAAAAGTGTCAATCAGCACAAGCAGCCTGCTATCCGAGTTCCCCATCGCCGGAACTAAAGTCAGTCGCAAAATTCTCAAACCTCAAGTGTGTTTATCTGGGTGTGAGGTGCCTGGAGTTGTATAGGGATAAATGATATATTGTTATTTGGAATACATACATTTCATGTGTGTTCCGTGTCTACAACGATCTATGTAAGTCAGAAAGTTGACATGTATTCTTGGATGGTGCACAGGTAAGAAATGCTGTCTTATAACCAAAAGGTTCCGGGTTAGAGTCTGGGCGCTCCGCGTTTTGAGTAGTATGCTGCTCTTATTATTACTATAATATAATAAAAACATACATTTGATTTGAGTCTATAAAACCCAGTGTAAATTCTGGTTATTTGTAAAAGTTAGATGTCTTACTTGCTGGTGTACATGTCCTGTGTGCTGCTCTATGAATTCAGTAAAGCGTATATAGTCAGTTCCCAATTTGCACAGACGATTCAGAACACTGGTCTCACTAGGATGGAGGAAAGGCAGGTCCTGAGACACCTGAAGAATAGAGAATATCAAACATTAAGTTACAGAGTACAGCTTCAAGTTGAATACTCGTAAACAGAATTTTCCTAAATCCTTAAAATGAAAAACACATTTGCAACAGTTCTTTTTGCGATAAACAGCTAATTTCATATAGTGTCTACCTTATTAACAGTGTTTGACACTACCATATAATTTATAAACCTGAAACTGTACATAATTGTATAAAATAATTATGTAAATTTACTTTAAATAAACAAAATAGTACCCCACAATTAATTTTTAAGTAGGACTGGGCAGTATGACCAAAAATGATAATATAACTAAACATTCTGTCCGTAGATGCAGGCATAAAGTATTTGCATGTAATTTTCAGTATTAAAGTAAATAACAAATGTATTACCAGTTAATGTAATTAGCATAAACTTACCTCTCATCCACCAACACTTAAAAAAGCTGTGCACAGTTAGAAAGTACACCTTCTCTATCTCCTAGGCAAACTGGTCCTAGGTGAGGGATGAGACAACGAGCGGTTCAGTAAACCTCCTATGAAACAAAAAATTTGGACGGCATTTTTCCTCGCCCGGACATGGGTCACCGGGGCCCCCACTGGAGCCAGGCCTGGAGGTGGGGCTCGATGGCGAGCGCCTGGTGGCCAGGCCTGCACCCATGGGGCTCGGCTGGGTAAAGCCCAAAGAGGCAATGTGGCTCCCCCTTCCCATGGGCTCACCACCTGTAGGAGGGGCCAAGGAGGTCGGGTGCAGTGTGAGTTGGGCGGTGGCCGAAGGCGGGGACCTTGGCAGTCCGATCCTCGGCTACAGAAGCTGGCTCTTGGGACGTGGAATGTCACCTCTCTGAAGGGGAAGGAGCCTGAGCTAGTGTGCGAGGTCGAGAGGTTCTGGCTAGATATAGTCGGGCTCACCTCGACACACAGCTTGGACTCTGGAACCAATCTCCTTGAGAGGGGCTGGACTCTCTACCACTCTGGAGTTGTCCCCGGTGAGAGGCGCCAAGCGGGTGTGGGCATACTTATTGCCCCCGACTTGAAGCCTGTTCATTGGGGTTTACCCCAGTGGACGAGAGGGTAGCCTCCCTCCGCCTTCAGGTGGGGGGATGGGTCCTGACTGTAGTTTATGCATATGCGCCAAACAGCAGTTTGGAGTACCCACCCTTTTTGGAGTCCCTAGAGGGCATACCTTCTGGGGACTCCCTCATTCTGCTGGCAGACTTCAATGCTCACGTGGGCAATGACAGTGGGACCTGGAAGGGCGTGATTGGGAGGAATACCCCCCACCCACCCCGATCTGAACCCGAGCGGTGTTTTGTTATTGGATTTCTGTGCTCATCTATTCGGGGGTCCTGGAGAGGAGGGTCTATCAGATAGTCGAACCTCGGATTCAGGAGGAACAGTGTGCTTTTCGTCCTGGTCGCAGAACAGTGGACCAGCTCTACACCCTTGGCAGGGTCCTGGAGGGTGCATGGGAGTTTGCCCAACCAGCCTACATGTGTTTTGTGGAATTGGAAAAGGCGTTCGACCATGTCCCTCGGGGAATCCTGTGGTGGGTGCTCCGAGAGTATGAGGGTCCTGGACCCCCTGATAAGGGCTGTTCGGTCCCTGTATAACCGGTGTCAGAGCTTGGTCCGCATCGCCTGCAGTAAGTCAAACCCGTTTTCAGTGAGAGTTGGACTCCGCCAAGGCTGCCCTTTGTCACCGATTCTGTTCATAACTTTTATGGACAGAATTTCTAGGCGCAGCCAGGGCATTGAGGGGGTCCGGTTTGGTGGGCTCAGGATCTGCTCACTGCTCTTTGCAGATGATGTTGTCCTGTTTGCTACATCAGGCCGTGATCTTCAGCTCTCTCTAGATCGCCTCGCAGCTGAGTGTGAAGCAGCTGGGATGGGAATCAGCACCTCCAAATCCGAGACCATGGTCCTCAGTCGTAAAAGGGTGGAGTGCCCTCTCAGGTTTAGGAGCAAGATCCTGCCCCAAGTGGAGGAGTTCAAGTATCTCGGGGTCTTCTTCACGAGTGAGGGAATAACGGAGCAGGAGATCGACAGGCGGATCGGTGTGGCGTCCGCAGTGATGTGGGCTCTGCATCGGTCTGTCGTGGTAAAAAAGGAACTGAGCTGTAAGGCAAAGATCTCAATTTACCAGTCAATCTACACTCCTACTCTCATAGTCATGAGCTATGGGTAGTGACCGAAAGAACGAGATCGCGAATACAAGCAGCTGAAATGAGTTTCCTCCGCAAGATGTCTGGGCTTTCCCTTAAAGATAGGGTGTGAAGCTCAGTCATCCAGAAGGGGCTCAGAGTAGAGCCACTGCTCCTCCACATCGAGAGAAGTCAGATGAGGTGGCTCGTGCATCTGATCAGGATGCCTTCTGGATGCCTCCCTGGTGAAGTGTTCCGGGCACGTCTAACCAGGAGGCGGCCCCGGGGAAGATCCAGGACACGCTGGAGGGACTATGTCTCTTGGCTGGCCTGGGAATGCCTCGGGATTCCCCCGGAGAAGCTAGAAGAAGTGGCGGGGAGAGGGAAGTCTGGGCATCTCTGCTCAAGCTGCTGCCCCCATGACCCGATCTCGGATAAGCGGAAGAGGATGGAAGGATGGATGGAAATTCACATTCCACATTTCCTTTTGTATGTACACTTTGTGTTTTATGTGTAATTGTGTTTGTAATTTTTCTCAAAATCCATAACAGACCCAAACTAATTTCCCCCATAGGATTGTATGAAAATACAATTAATCCGTTCCAGACCGTACGAACTGTATGTAAATTTTTTTTTTTTTTTTTTTTTTTTTAAGATTTTTAAGCACAAAAATAGTTGATTATACCATAGAATGCAGTTTAATAGTAAACTAAATGTAAAAATATTGAATAACACTGAGAAAACCTTGAACAGAGAAAACTAACATTGCAAGAGTTCACACTACAGCTTTACGAACCGCTCGCTGTAAACACGTTTTTTTTAAATGAGTTTTATGCACAGGGAAAAAAATGAAAATTTGAAAAATCCTTAATTTATACAAAAGCTAACCATAAACAACCAAGAAAACTAACCTTGCATGAGTCCAGTTCTGGCATGAAGGAAGTGAGGAGGAAGCTGGGTGGAGAGGAAGTTACAGTTTTGAGGGAGATTCCCTCTGGGCGATGGAGGGATGTTCTCCTTCAGGTGTTTTCTCTCTTGTGATTTCTTGGGTTTCTGGTGTTTTTAGCTGTTTAGCTGGTGGATCAGACTTTTCAAAATAGCGGTCTAATGTGACTTGCCTTTTCCTACGCATTAAAATTTTTCGGAAATGCGAGACGATATGGTTGTTCATCATGTTTATCAATCTGTTCGCAACCGCTTTGTCAGGGCGGTTCTTCTCGAAAAAATCCTGGCACTCGTTCCATTTTTTCATGACGGCTTTTATTGCATCACTTTTTATAACCGCCCTTTCCTCTTCCTCAGTGAGCAACTTTCACCGAGTTCCTCTGTTGTCAGCTCCTCCTTGTGATCCAGGACCAGCTCCTCGATGTCCCCATTGTCCACTTCAAGACCCATGCTCTTGCCCATGGACACAATCTCATCCACAACAGGAGGCTCAAATCTTTCTAAATCCTGTTCAGGAACACATTCAGGCCAAAGTTTCTATCAGGCTGCGTTCAAGGTCCGGTATGTGACGTCTTCCCAGGCTTTATCGATGATTTTGATGCAATGAACGATATTAAAATGGTTCTTCCAGAACTCTTTCAGGGTCAAAGATGTCTCCTCGGTCACACTGAAACACCTGGCGAATAGTCCTTTGGTGTACAGTTTCTTAAAATTTGAGATAACCTGCTGGTCCATGAGGGCTGCAGAAGAGGAGTCGTGTTTTGGGGGACACGACCTTAATAAAGTCGTACTCCTCGACCATATCGTCAACCAAATTTGGAGGGTGTGCCGGTGCATTGTCCATCAGAAGGCGGCATTTTTCAGGTAGATTATTCTCTTCAAGATATCGCTTCCTGGCAGGAGCGAAAGCCTCGTGCAGCCATTCCAAAAACAAGGTACTTGTGACTCAACCCTTCGTGTTTGCCCTCCACATCACGGGCAGTCTGGCTTTGTTTACATTGTGCTGCTTGAAAGCACGATGGTTCTCAAATTGGTAAACGACTAGCAGCTTGATTTTTACATCACCACTAGAGTTAGCACACAGCAAAACGGTTAACCTCTCCTTCATTGGTTTATGGCCAGGCATAGCCTTCTCTTCCTGGGTAATGTAGGTCCTCTTCCGCATCCTCTTCCAGAACCATCTGGTCTTGTCGCAGCTGAACACTTGTTGCGGGATGTAGCCTTCGTCCTCCACAAATTTTGTGAAATTTTTCACGAATTCTTTCACAGCTTCAGCGTTGGAACTAGCAGCCTCTCCATGCCTTACCACATTATGAATGCCACTTCTCTTGCGAACTTTTCAAACCATCCTCTACTGGCTTTAAATTCCTCACCTTCGCCACTCGTAGAAGGATAGTTTTGCAGCAAATCGCCATGAATCTTCCTGGCTCTCTCGCATAACATCGCCTCGCTTACGCTATCCCCTGCAAGTTGCTTCTCATTCAACCACACTAGCAACAGTTTTTACACCTCTTCCAGCACTTGAGGCTTCTGCTTGGTTAACACTGTAACTCCTTTTGCAACATCAGCTGCTTTAATGGCCTCTTTCTGCTTTAGAATAGTCGAAATCGTAGATTTTGACTTCTTGTACTCGGCGGCAAGATCAGTAAGACATGCTTATACGTTTCAATAATTTCTTTCTTTAATTCGATTTCAATTTTCTTCGAACCTTTCTTCTCACCAACACTACCACTCTTTACTTGCTTAGAGGCCATGGTTAATTGCAAAATTAATGCAAAAGCACACGAAATAGAGCACAAAGAGTTCACAGCGAATGCACGCACGTCTGACCAAGAACAATGTACAGGGAGAGACTGAACACGTGCGGAAATCATCGGCACGTACGAACCAGAAGGGAAACTGGCTTGTTCGTTACCCGAGTGTGTGGTCGTGAACAGATATAAAAGTTTGGCGAACTTTTTAGTCGTAACCCGATTTGTACATGTTCCGAGAAGTTCGTGACCCAAGGTTCCACTGTAATATCATCCACTATACTGGATCAATTGACATATCAGCCACTACTGTTTTAAAGTCTTAGGTTTTCACTGTGATTGAGAATCACCCAACATTTGTTTGGTGATCAAGTGTGTGATTTGTAACTTGACCATAAGTTCTACAAGTAGTTAATCTTTTTCAGGATTTAAGATAGCTGAACTATAGTCAACCATTACATCTTTGTAGAATACCCACCCAAGTTTTTTTAAGCTGGACCATGAGTTTTTAAACACTCACACAGGATTCACAATAAATCACACTAGGACCCATCATTACATTCTAGTGCCAAACCCAGCAATTTAATGGCACTAAGGCTCTGATGAGGTCTCTCCTTCGCCACTATTGCATCAATTATTAACAAACTAGCAAAATACCCGCGCTTCGCAGCGGAGAAGTAGTGTGTTAAAGAGGTTATGTAAACATATATATACATAAACATATATACTTATATATACATATCTACATATACACATATCTACATATATACATATATATATACATATACACATCCACATATATATACATATAGCAAAATACCCACGCTTCGCAGCGGAGAAGTAGTGTGTTAAAGAGGTTATGTAAACATATATATACATATGCAAATATACATATATATACATATCTACATATACACATATCAACATATATATACACATACATATACACACATACATACACACACATATATACATATATACATATACACATTCATACAGACACATATATATACATATACATATTTACATATCTACATATATATAAACATATCTACATATATATACACACATATATATATATATATATATATATATATATATATATATATATATATATATATATATATATATATATATATATACACATATCTACATATATATATATATAGACATACATATATACATACATACATTCACATATATCTACATATATATCTACATATATATATATATATATATATATATATATATATATATATATATATATATATATATATATATATAGCCAAATCCCAGCGCTTGGCAGCGGTGAAGTACTACTTTTAAATTTTTATTAAGAAGAAAAGAAAACCTTTTTAAATTGTCTACCAATAACAATTTGTTAAGGATCTGTTTTTTTGTGAAGCTGCCTTTATACAGCCTCTCCGCTGTTTTATAAACGAATGCCATATAAGGCCGTCCTTTCTCCTTGCTTAGCGGTTGTGTATTCTTTTATTGTTCGTTTATTACGATTGTTATAGTTATTGTGTAGCTATATCAGACTCACTTTTCTGGTCAGGTACCCATTTCCTTTATGTAGTCCGCGGATTCTCCGCTATTTTTTGTTCGTTTATTATGATTATAGTTATTTATTGATTCCCTTCTTTAGCTGACTGCCTGCTCATATAAGGCACTCTGCTGTTTTTTTGTGAAGCAGCCTTTACACAGCTTTTCCGCTGTTTTATAAACGAACGCCATATAAGGTCTTCCTTTTTCCTTGCTTCGCCAAGGAAGCAGCCTTTTTATTTAATCCATGGGTTCTCCGCTGTTTTTTTGTTCGTTTATTAGGATTGTTATAGTTCTCTTTGTATACCACGTTGTCAGTTCAGCACTCCGGTTGTAATATGACTAAGCCGTGCAAGCACACTCTTGAGAATGCAACGTATAGTTGTACAGGAGAAAAGCAATCTTGCCTCAAATCAATGGCAACCTTTTATAGGTCTATGAACTTAATTTAAACTTTACGTTTACACGGTGCTTTGTTTCCGACGTGCTGCGTTCAGTCAGTTCACGTGAGCCGCTCTCTTGTGTGATGTTGCGATGTCCACAGCTTTATTTAATGTTAGCTAAGACCCGGCACTTAAAAGTTTCTCGCTACAGCAATTTTAACTCCGTTACAAAGGCATCCAAAGTCTCGTTTATACCTTGTGTCTTCTGATTAAACTTGTATCTCGCGAATATGGTATTGCAAATGGCAGCGGGAGCGTTTGTATAAACTTAATTTAAACTTACGGTTTACACCGTGCTTCGCTTCTTATTGTTTCGCTGCCTTCTCAATTGTGTAATGAATGTTTTCTTTAGCGCTCTTTGGGGCTCTTCCTTGTTTTGTACGTACTGCGTTCACAGTCAGTTAGATAGATAGATAGATAGATAGATACTTTATTAATCCCAATGGGAAATTCACAGTCACGTGATTATGTGGGAGGCGTGATGACGCGATACGCAACTCCGCCTCCCACGGCCAGCGAGCTGCAGTCTATTACAGTATATGGACAAAAAAGAGGTTCCAGTTATAACCGTTACGCTTTGAATTTCTAAATGAAACCTGCCTAACTTTTGTAAGTAAACTGTAAGGAATGAGCCTGCCAAATTTCAGCCTTCCACCTACACGGGAAGTTGGAGAATTAGTGATGAGTCAGTCAGTCAGTCAGTCAGTCAGTCAGTCAGTCAGTCAGTCAGTCAGTGAGGGCTTTGCCTTTTATTAGTATAGATAGGGAATATTAACCAATGATCTAGTTGACATTCCAAAATAGTTTATAAGGTTTTACTTTAACTTTTTTAATTCTAATGTCTCTAAAGCTAAAAAAAAAAATCATTTTAATAATAATAATTTAATAATAACTTGTCACACCATAGACTAACAGAAAATATAAGTTTCCATCTTAAATGTCCTAAATTCTATATTCAAGCTTAAGGACATGCTGGGATCCATTAGTCATTGGAGTTTTTTAGTAGGCTTCAGGAATTCTAGTGTTAATAAAGAGTAGGCTGGCTAGTTAGCTACAGAGTTCAGTAAAGTGGTCCTGTTTTCTTGTTGCTGTAGTACACTGCTATCTTGTTAAATATCTAATTGAACATGTATGTATGTATGTATGTATTACTTGCCGTCCCCTGCGGCTCCACCTGCGTAGTAGTGAAACAGGACAGTGGGAAGGACCCTGCCCGGCTCCGTACTCCTGATGTCATGCTTCCCCTTCCCCTCGGCCCGCAGCCTCTGTCTTGGATTAGCGCGAATATATCTCTCCTGCAAGCGAACTATGATTCTTAGTGCGATTGAGAGAAGTTGCAAAATCAAACGGAATGTTCAAGCAAATTATAGAAAAAAAACCCAATCTAAATTCATTAAGTAGTTCTCTCATTCACTAGATAAGTGGAGGTAAGGAATGCCCAGAGGCTGGCGTA
>NC_041410.2:59372895-59382895 GCF_900747795.2 Erpetoichthys calabaricus | reverse complement strand
CTTCCAATTCCACATCCAGCCCATACCCTGCCCAAACAAATTTTTTTTTTTTTTTAAATCCCTTCTTTGGTCGATATAAATTGGAAGTCTAACTAGATCAACAGCCGGAGTTTTGCAGTAGCTCGCGCGTTTGATCGTGTGTTAGAAGAAAAGAGATCTCAGACTGGCCGCCCTGTATGTCAATCAAGAGGCAAATGCCATAGTGTAATAAAAAAAGGTTTTCTCTGTAACAGGAGAAGGGATGAAATAAAGGAGTAAGAGGGGGGGGGATTGGTCGCTTCAGTGCAAAACCAGCTACAAAGATTGGAATGTTTGGGATGATAGCGAAAGAATGTGCAAAAACTTGCTTCTCATAAAGAGTTTCAGAATGTTATGGGAATACAGTCAAGGCCATGTACTTGTTTTTCACTTCGAGGGGCTTCATTGCAAGCAACGCTTGTTATTGTGTGTCTTCTGATACTAGGCACCATCTCAGTGAGGGCCAAGTAGAAGAAAAACAATAAGATGTCCCGTGGGAAGAAGGTGTGCAGAAACTGATCACTTCTGTATACACTGCTTACACGTAAGCCATTTTGGGTAAGGACACTCAATTAGTATATAAGGGAAGGTTCCGCCCTCAGTTTCTTCGGAAGCTCAACCGTGGGGAACGTGCACACCGCCCGGTATTGGACCAGGCTCACGAGTTGATCCTCTGACGAGACTGACACGCGGGCTCCCTCAGTCTACTGGTCTAGGATGATGGCTCTGGGTCTTTTGATATTACTGTAAGTATAGTATAATTCACATATCTGTATTACTGTAAGTCAATAGTATAATTCACATATCTGTATTACTGTAAGTCAATAGTATAAATCATATATCTTTGTCAATAGTACAATTCCTATATCTGCATGTATATTGCTATTATATTGTATGTAACTGATATTATATTTGAACAAGTAAACAATTGAAGTATTGGACCTTTCCTCTCTGATTCTTGCCTGCTTATTTTCTGTTAAAACCTTTGAACCATTTTCCCAAACTAAAACATTTTGGCGTAGTCGGTTGCAGGATTTTGGGGAATCTGGTAAAATATTGAACTATTAAGTGAGGCAAAGGAAATCAGAGATGTTTAAGAAAAAGGATAAAAACCCTGGCACAGCTCCTTTACCTCTCCCAGGCTGGGAGGAAACGGTATGGGAAGACTGCGCCAGAGAATTGAGATGTGGGGGGGGATTAGCACAATATTGGCAGAGCTTGGATCCCCCAACACCAGTGAATGTGCTAGCCGCGCTTAAGAAATGTCAGGTGTCTGCAAAGGAACCCATAATGGGCTTGCAGACGCGAGGGTGGGTTTTGCTAACTGCGGTTAAAAATCTGGATAGTCTGATAGACGAAAAAGAAAGGGAGATTAAGAAAATGCAAATGGACTTGGCGGATGCGTTAGGGCGGGCCTCAATGGCCGAATCCCAGGTAGCTGTATTATTGCCGCGGGTACAGAGAGCCGAGGGGATGGCGGAAAAGGCAGCCTTTTGCATAGCCAAGGTGAATGCGAAAAAGAAGCGTAGACCGGATGTTGCGAAGATCAAAGCGTTTGTAGCCGCAGTTAACGTCCATGAGTGGGATCCTGAAAAATGGGACGGTAACATTTGGGATGATGATTATGAGGATGATGACGGACCCGATGCAGGGTCGGTAATTGATCCTCTGCCTTTACAGGCTAAACCCGTGATGCGTCGCAGACTTTTTACTGACGCACATGGTAATGTTAGGAGGGGAGATGTTTTCGAAGATTATACTGCACAAGAAAGGGAAGGATTTAGATCACGTTATGCACAAGGGCGAAATGAGCCAGTAGACACATGGCTCGTACGCTTGCATGATGCAGGAGCCGGGCATGTGTCACTGGATAAGGGGGATGGTACTGAATTTACAGATTATGCTGTCGATTCCCGTTTTAAACAAGCAATGAGACAAGAATTGACTAAGTTAGAAGGGGACAGCACGTTGCTGGCGCTGGCGGCGAATGCAGCATATGAAATATATCCACACCCCCAGAATTGGCCTGAAGTAAAACCATGGACGACTATGCAGCAGGCGATTCGAGTGGTTAGAGAATTGGCAATGAGGGACGCCGTGGTAGCGGGCCAAGCGGATCAGTTAGATGTGTTCCCATTTACATCTGTAGCCAGGACCATCCTAATAAAAACAGCCCCTGCTAACTTGAAAGGAATAATAATGACTCTTTTACTGAATGAGGTAGGTGCAGGAGTGGGGGAAGTTGTAGCCAAATTACGGGATTTAGGTGACCTGGGGGAGTGGGGAGGAGCCCCGCCAGGGACAGCTGCAACACAACGCACTGGGGCTACATCAAGGGATAGCGCCTATAGAACAGGGGGAGTGAATAGGAAGGAGTTATGGGGAGCGTTAATTAATGCTAAAGTCCCTAAGGAAGAGATAGATGGACTGCCTACAGGAGTGCTCCTGGACAGGGCAAAGAAAAAAGGACTTATAGATAAGTCTGGTGGAATAAAGAAACGAGTAGCAAAGGCAGAAGTACATTCACTTCTTACCTTCGCTGAATGGGAAAAATTAAGTAAAAAGCATGACGAAGTTCTTACTTTTGCTGAGTGGGAAAAGTTGAGTAAGAAGCGTGATGAAATTGGCCCCTCTTCATCTTCCGAGAGCTCCTCGGAGGAGGAGGAGGAAGACAGGGGGAAAAACCGGCGCAAGAGTAAACATGAGAAAGGAGGGAAGAAAGCTAAGAGCAAAGGGAAAGGGAAAAATAAAGGAAGGACTTTATATCCCGTCGAAGAATTAGAACGCGCAGCACGAGATTGTTAGGGATGGGGCCAAGCACAGGTGAGAGCTCTAAATTGGCATGATGCGGACATTCGACCTTTTGTACCGGTAACGATACATTGGGAAACTAAAAACAAACAAATAGTAAAGGCTCTCATCGATACGGGTGCGGAGGCCACTTTAATATATGGGAATCCATCTAAATTCAAGGGGAAACGATTGACAGTGCAGGGGATTGGGGGAACGGACATCCCTGCCACTCAGGTGACGGTGATGTTACAAATTGGTCAGTTGCCCGTGAGACCCTACCCCGTACTAATCACCCCAGTGAAAGAGTATATAATAGGGATGGACATTTTACGGGGGATGACTCTTCATCTCCCCAATGAGGGGACATTTTCTTTTGGGGGCCCAAAGAAAGTTAGAGCAGTGACAGTGGGGAAATTGAAAATACCACCGTTCCCCCCTCTGTTTAACGCGGTGGCGGATGCCCAAACCAAAACCGCGACAGTAACAATAATGGAACATGGAACAGACATGGCAAAGTGGGCGCATGAGGGGGGGGTCACCTTGGGGCGGCTGCTACTGTAAAGTGGGCAGCAGAGAGGGGGGTGGCCCTAACTATAGACAAAGCGAGGGAGGTAGGATTAAATTGTGAAACATGTCAGCATCAGCAGAAGCTCCCGGTATTGCAACCAGTAATGGGACATATTAACAGGGGGCGGGAACCAGGACAAATTTGGCAAATTGATTTTATTGGGCCCATGCCTAGGTCCAAAGGGTGTGAGTATGCATGCACGGTGGTGGACACATACTCCGGAGTATTGGTGGTACATCCCTGCCCACATGCCAACCAAGAGGCCACCCTATTGGCCCTTCAAAAGGTAGAATTGGCATATGGCCTCCCATTGCAGGTTCAATCAGATAACGGGACGCACTTTACAGGATGGAAAGTGAAGCGCTGGGCGGCGGAAAGACAGGTAGAGTGGGTATACCATGTAACCTATCATCCGCAGGCCGCAGGGTTAGTGGAACGAGTTAACGGGTTATTGAAAACTCAGCTGCGTAAGAGAGGAGGGGGAACACTCCAAAACTGGAAGGAGCATTTAGTGGATGCGGTTTGCGCGCTCAATAATCGCCCATTTGCAACAGGTTCAACTCCGTTGCAGAGGATGAAATTTCAGATCTGTAAAATGGACGCAGACGGGCCAATACAGATCTGGATAGAGCATCCAGACGCGAAACTACCCATTAGGGGCAGTGAGGGGGCAGCAGGCTTAGATCTCTATGCGATACAGGATGAGACAGTCACCGAACAAGTAACTATAATTAATACAGGGATAGGGGTGAAAATCCCGAAGGGACACTACGGGCATGTATGCCCAAGATCAAGTCTAGCGCTAAAGGGAGTCACTGTGCTAGCAGGCGTAATCGACGCAGATTACCAAGGGACCGTCAAAGTTCTGTTACAATCCTCAATGGGGGATCCAATCAAATTGACTAAGGGAGATCGAATAGCGCAATTGTTAATAATACCAGTTCACATGGGAAAAGTGCAGGAAAGTACTGCACCAGTAGTTAAGACTGGCCGGAATGTGGGGGGATTTGGATCAACAGATGCTCCTAAATTGGTTAATGGGGCGAAGGTGTGGGTTAAACAACCCCATGGACCACCCCGCCCGGCAGAAATCATCGCAATGGGACAGGATTTGATTGTAACTGTTCTATACAATGGAGAAGAAGCATGGGTAAATGTTCCTGCAAAACACTGCTATAGACGGGAGTGAGGAGTGGGTGCAACATGCTGTGTTCTTGTTTTACAGAATTGGGGGTGTTCTGAATGAAGTAGGAGCCACTACATTAGGAGGCGAGGCAACGGAGACGACTCAGGTCCGATGGTGGTGGAACACTTCCACTAAATCTAGACGGCAGGAGAACACGACGTGTCCGGAGAATCAGTCTTGCAATGTCCTTACAATTACGACTGGTGATGGGTACACCATCTACTCCTCGAACTTGAAGGTGCCGGGGGTAAAACCACAGAGGTATCTGATTGAGTGCTCTGAAAACTTAAATATTACCTGGACGTCGAAAGTAACTTGGTGTATGGGGCCCTGGAACGGCTCCAAGGTACAGTGCGAGGTCAATGCAACATCAGGCGAATACACCTCTAATAAGACTGGGCCCATTGGCTGGATCAATGCAACTGAAATTATTAACAGGACTATACCAATGCTTGCCATAGCCGTGTGGGCCAGAACCCCCATAACGAGACAGTCACACGTAGAACCAATAATTGACACATGTAAACTTGTTTCTATGACAGCAAAAAGGACTAAGGTTACATGGCAAGTGACATTTCCACTGTTGCCACAGTGTAAGCGTGCTAAACGGGCATGGTATGACACTTTCTTAGGAGGGGTTGGCACCACCCTAGGAACTTTAAACACCATAGATAATGAAATAACTGCAAACAAGCTTGAGAATGTGGGACGACATACTCACAAAGTGGCAGACCAAATGGCTAGGTGGTTACCTCAGTCCATGGTCTCTCATCAGCAAACAGTAAACTGGGAACAACGCGCTTCAGATTGGATAATCATGGCTAGCAATGACATTCGATGGCTAAATGTCTCAACTTTCATGAACTGGACTGTATGCACTTTTAACATATTACAAGCACAGATACAGAAAAATAACATGCAAATGGCTTTAAGGACTAATAATATGCAAATATGGCAAGATATATGGAACATTAGCAGTAGCTTATGGTTAACGGTTAAACCTGAAAACACTAGGTGTAATGATACAATATGTAATGGGTATTGGTTTCAATATAATGTTACCACTATGATAACCTTGTGTAGATATCACGTTTTACCTGTTGTTGCACACGGACACTTTTGGCAGCTGCAATTGGATGGTGAGTGGCTAGAACCTAAAACAAACAAAACATATGATTTACGAAATTGCGAACACACTAATATTGGTATGTTCTGTGGATTGATGTCAGGACAGGAAAACCCATGTATTTCAGGTAAAGCAACCACCTGTAATTGGAGACTAGTTAATCAGAACACCACTCTGTATGAAGTGGGACCTCACCGACTCTGTGTTTCCACCACCATCGCTAATCGTAGGCTGCCACAGGTTCCGTTTTCTGGATGTCTTGATAATGTATATGTTTGGCAAATAGCAAATAATACTTACTATCTGAATAATTACACCACTAAAAACCATCTTACCAAGGTTCAATGGCAAGTCTGGCATGCTCCGACCTCAATTTCACTGGCTGTAGCTGAACGTTTATTAAATAGCTCCCTGCAATTAAAAGAATTGGCTGCTAAACATCAAAAACATGTAGATGCACTTACTGTACAGACAGTCATGACGACGTCTCAATTACAAATTTTAGGGACCAAAATTGAAGGTGAATCTGTAAATGCGTGGTGGTCAATCTTTACAGGTTGGTCACCAAAGGCATCCACAATGTTGTCAGTTTTCCTCCGCCCTTTGGTGCTGCTTATTATTATTATTGCTTTAATGACTATATTTAATTGCTATGTGTTTTGTGTTTTAAAACGAATTAATAACAGAGCACGACAGACAAGGTTGCTGATTTTGCGCTGAGCGAGGGACCGATTGTAATAAAAAAAGGTTTTCTCTGTAACAGGAGAAGGGATGAAATAAAGGAGTAAGAGGGGGGGGATTGGTCGCTTCAGTGCAAAACCAGCTACAAAGATTGGAATGTTTGGGATGATAGCGAAAGAATGTGCAAAAACTTGCTTCTCATAAAGAGTTTCAGAATGTTATGGGAATACAGTCAAGGCCATGTACTTGTTTTTCACTTCGAGGGGCTTCATTGCAAGCAACGCTTGTTATTGTGTGTCTTCTGATACTAGGCACCATCTCAGTGAGGGCCAAGTAGAAGAAAAACAATAAGATGTCCCGTGGGAAGAAGGTGTGCAGAAACTGATCACTTCTGTATACACTGCTTACACGTAAGCCATTTTGGGTAAGGACACTCAATTAGTATATAAGGGAAGGTTCCGCCCTCAGTTTCTTCGGAAGCTCAACCGTGGGGAACGTGCACACCGCCCGGTATTGGACCAGGCTCACGAGTTGATCCTCTGACGAGACTGACACGCGGGCTCCCTCAGTCTACTGGTCTAGGATGATGGCTCTGGGTCTTTTGATATTACTGTAAGTATAGTATAATTCACATATCTGTATTACTGTAAGTCAATAGTATAATTCACATATCTGTATTACTGTAAGTCAATAGTATAAATCATATATCTTTGTCAATAGTACAATTCCTATATCTGCATGTATATTGCTATTATATTGTATGTAACTGATATTATATTTGAACAAGTAAACAATTGAAGTATTGGACCTTTCCTCTCTGATTCTTGCCTGCTTATTTTCTGTTAAAACCTTTGAACCATTTTCCCAAACTAAAACACATAGGGAGGATATATGATAGACTAACGTTTAAAAAAAAATTTTTTTTGAATGCAACACGATCGACGCATTGGGCATGATCATGATCTGCTTACAAGTTGCTCATTATTGCTTAAGAGACTCAGTTGAAAACAGTGTCTTCCATGAATGTGATTGGCTGTCCCACAAAAAGCAACGCAAAGAGAAGTAAGACACAAACCACACTGGCACTTTCTAAAGACAATGTTCAAAAGAAAAACAAACAAAATTGTCAGTGATTGCTCAAACAAAGTAAATGCAGTCATTTTTTTTCTTTTTTTCCTAGAGGCCAGAGGACCTTATATCCCTTTGTCTATTTTTTACAGTAAATAAACTGAAGCATTGTGACCCTTTAAGTGTTTTACAAATGAAACAAGTGTATTAAATGTTACACAAAATACTTGAAAGACCTCAACAAAGTATTATAATCAATTATTAGCAGACAGCATTTTTCAAAGTAACAAAAAAATGTAAAACGAGTTTGTTTATTTATGAAACTATTTAGTTAACACGCACCGAACAAAAATATGAAGCAAAGAAGCATAGGCTATAGTTGGCTCAGTCGCTTGATGAAAACTAGCAATCTTTAAAATGGTTGTGTTTAACACAGAAGATGCCAACCGTTTAATTAATGACTAATAACAATATGGGTTAACAATTTAGAAATACGCATAGACTGATCCTAAAAACTTACGTGCAAAAACAGATCTGTAAAATCCCACAAAAGTGTCCAGCACGTCTTAAGTAACATGAAGCCAAAGTTAGTGCGAGGTAAAACCAACAACCGCTCTTTTTACATTCGATTGCCGTTTTTCTTTCTTGCCTTCCAAGATTTTGTATACATTCGAATTTTGTTAGAATAGTGATATTATATCCGACAGCCCATGTTATTTACTTAAAACAATGTTGTAAAGATCTCCACAGAGCTTTTTTTTTTAACTCACCTCTGTTGTCATCTGGCTGTTTTCCCGAGGCATCAATATGTTCTCTTCAAGAATTTCGTTGTACATTTCGAAGAGCGTGCAAGCCACTTCGTCATTTCTCTTGGCCCTTTTCTTTTGTGGACCATCTATCTGTGATTCAGTCGTCTGCATTTCGTTCGATGCAAGTTCCACCTGAGCTTGCAACATTTTGAATGCCAGTGATTTTACATCTGCATCGAAATAGCGGTCTTTGTATCTCGGGTCTACAATAGTGGCAACACAGTACATGGATTCTTTGTAAATCTCAATGAAACGATTGTTTACAGCCTCCAAGAGAGCGCTTTTACTGGTTTTGACTCCGAAGTCAGTATGAGCGCTTTTAGTCAACAGTCGTTTTAAGGCATTAATTGAGGGAATAACGTTAGAAGCCAAGGCTTCAAACTGGCAAATTTCTTTTGTCAGTTGTTCAAATGGAGCAAGGAGTGTGATTATGTTCTCGATCAAACCCCACTGATTAGGCGTTAGAGTTGCAGGTAACTCAAAATCGGAGGCATAAGCCCCAAGGGCTCTTTTCAGCTCCAGCAAGCTTTGCAGCATATAGAATGTGCTGCTCCATCTAGTCGAAACATCTTGCTGAAGCATTTTCGGCTGCATACCAAGTTCAGTTTGTATAGTTTTGAGACGCGAGTTGGCTAATTGTGAATGCTTAAAGTGACCGACTATTTTTCTGCCGCATCGCTATTGTATCAGAGACACTGCGCTGGGATAGTACGCCATCGTTATCGGCAAGCTGTAAAGTATGAGCCATACATGGCAAACTTGGGATCCCGCATTCCTCCATAGCCTTTACAATGTTGCGTGCATTGTCTCGTAATACTACATGAACATTCTCTTTGGGTATTTTCCATGTTTCAAACATTCTTTTAAAACCTACAGAGAGTGCAGCACCCGTGTGTGATCCGGAGCATTCTTGGGCGTGCAAGATTGCTTTCTGCAATTCAAACTTGCGGTCGATCCACTGAGCAGTTAAACTAAGCATACTAATAGCACTCATATCAGATGTCCATATATCAGTGGTAAAGCTTATGGCTGTGACATCTTCAGCAAGGAGTGTGTGCACATGACTTTCCACAATTTTATGCAACTCTGGAAGCGCTATGTCCGAAAAATAACGGCGACTGGGTATCTGGTAACGGGGCTCGAGATACTCAAGCAGCCTTCGAAATCCTGTATCATCGACAACAGAAAATGGCTGATCGTCCAGAGCAATAAATTCCATCACCTTTGCAGTAATTGTTTTAGCTTTAGGGTTGTCTTTATCAAATTTCTTTGATTTTTCAAGTAACTGATCAACACGTTGATCAACTGCAGTTTTTGATTTTGTGTGCGGTGGCGCAGGATTCACCTCTTTTGCTCTGAGGAATTCTGTATATTTGTCGGGATGGCGTGTCTTCAAGTGTGTAATTAAGTTGGTGGTATTGAAATTTTGCACTTTGGTCCCTCCGCGCAAAACATTAGTCGAACAAGTGTTGCAAATGGCATATTTTATGTCACTCTCACTCACTTTGAAAAACTTCCACACCGCAGACATTTTCGCACAGTAGCCCAGCGTCGCCTAAACGTCCGGCACATCCGGAACACAGTGAATGCGTCATCAATATCGGTTCGAATTATCGGTCCAATTTAGTCATCGGTCCAATGCCGATAAAATTATTTTAACCCATTATCTGCCGATACAAATATAAATCCGATATTATCGTGCATCCCTAATATATATACATATACATATATTATATATACATATATATATA